>NW_023994677.1:235000-261486 GCF_015586225.1 Lucilia sericata | reverse complement strand
TAATATTTTTAAACATACTTTTTTATAAATGGATGTATTTTTGAAAAACAAAGACGAAAAAACGGTGGTTTTACTCTTTAGTGAACAACTCAAAATTGTTTGTCAAATTAAAAGTAGTTTTGTTTTCTCTGTCAATATTCAAGGATTCTTCGCATTTTCCTAGGGCAGAAAAAAACGTAATTTTTTTCTTTTTAAAGAAATTTGAAATCAATGAGCCCAAATTTTTCATGATTTTGTGCAGAATTTCTCATAATCGTTTCAGAGTTTTTTTTAATTGCATGTACTTTTGAAATTTTATACGGTTAATGGAACGTATTTTTCAAATTAATAAAATGCCCGAAGACTTTTGCCTCTTTACACCAGGCGCACTACAATTCAAAGTACGGTGTGACGTAATTTAAACTAAACAGTTCTTTAAATCTACTGCACATTGGAAAAATAAATAGTTCCCTACCAGTGATTGAAAATGCTGATTTCAGTATAATTTCTCAAAAAAAGTTATTTAAATTTTTCTACAAATTAGTCAAAATTTCCTAATTTAAGCTAATTTTTAATTTCCAAACTTTTAAGGGACTTTTTGGTCCAGAAACTGACTTTAAGGATTAACAAGTAAGAAATTATAGTCGGGCGAGGCCGACCATATAATACCCTACACCTTTGTCAAAAATATAATGTGATTTAGTTGCCATAATAAAGCATTTAAGTTGAATTGTACCATGCCTTAGATATACATACTTAAGCCGTTTATTGTTGAATAAAATTGTGGACATTTAAGTGAAATTTTGATGGGGGCTTTTCATAGGGGCTAGGGTCATATGAGAACCTATTATTATGGAATTCGTGGGGGTCATCAAGTCTTGTATACAACTTGGTTATTGCAGCTTTTTGTCGAGATATGAGTATATTAAACATAATTATGAACTTAAAAGCCCTATTCGGCGGGTTCAGTTGTATGGGGGCTAGGTGAAATAATGGACCGATGTAAACCATTTTCAACAGGCTTCATCTACGGTATCATAAAAGATCATGTGCCAAATTTCATTGAATTATCTCCAAAATTGCGACCTGTAGTTTGATTACAAGTTTTGCCCTATTCGGGGGTTCAGTTGTATGGGGACTAGGTGAAATAATGGACCGATGGTAACCATTTTCAACAGGCTTCGTCTACGGTACCATAAAAGATCATGTGCCAAATTTCATTGAAGTATCTAAAAAATTGCGACCTGTAGTTTGATTGCAAGTTTTAAAAGCCCTATTCGAGGGGTTCAGTTGTATGGGGGCTAGGTGAAATAATGGACCGATGTTAACCATTTTCAATAGGCTTCGTCTACGATACCATGAAAGATCATGTGCCAAATTTCATCGAAGTATCTCCAAAAAATCTAAAAAATTGCGACCTGTAGTTTGATTAAAAATTTTAAAAGCCCTATTCGAGGGGTTCAGTTGTATGGGAGCTAGGTGAAATAATGGACCGATCTTAACCATTTTCAAAAGGCTTCTTCCCTGGGACAGTAGAAGATCACGCACCAAATTTCATTGAATTATCTTCAAAATTGCGACCTGTAGTTTCATTACAAGGATTACAAGCCCTATTGGGGGATTCAGTTGTATGGGGGCTTGGTAAAATAATGGACCGATCTTAACCATTGTCAACAGGCTTCGTCCCTGGGACAATAGAAGATCATGTACCAAATTTCATTGAATTATCATCAAAATTGCGACCTGTAGTTTGATTACAAGGTTTACATGGACGGACGAACAGACGGACGGACATAGCTAAATCGACTCAGAAATCTGAGCCGATTGGTATACTTTAAGGTGGGTATAGGGCCAATATTATTGTGCGTAACAAACATCAGCACAAACCCAATATACCCTCCCCACTAAAGTGGTGTAGGGTATAAAAAAAGGCAGAAAAATAAAATAACTATTTTATTGTTATAAGATAAATTTTGATATAAAAGTCTTTACAGATAGAAAAATATTCTCTTTACTTTTTGAACAAACCCGGGCAACGCCGGGTACACGCAGCTAGTGTATATATAAAACAGACTGTTTGTTTGTTTGTTTGTGTGTTTGTTTGTTACGCTTTCACCGCAAAACTACTGAACCGATTTAAATGAAATTTGGACCGCTAATAGGTCTAACCCCAAAAGGAACAATAGGCCATATAAGATCTTGCTCGGATGCCACGCCCCTTTTTACGCCCACTTTTTGTAAAACTATTATTACACCAATTTTGCAATCACAATATGCAAAATCTACTAAACCGATTTACATGAAATTTTGCATACCGATTGGTATAAGGTCGAAAAGGACTGTAGGATATATATAAGATCTTGATCTGATGCCACGCCGCTTTCTACGTACACTTTTTATAAAACTATCCTTACCTATATCCTATCCTATAATTACATGAAAGAGACTCTCTGTTTGTTACGCTTTCATGGCCAAACTACTGAACCGATTTACATGAAATTTAGAACCTAATAGTTCTATTCTAAGTGGAACAATAGGCTATATAAAATCATGATTGGACGTTATGATTCCTCTTATGCTTACATTTTTCTCTATAATTGTTATACAAAAATTTCATTCGAGACTTACAGAAAACTACTGAACCGTTTTACATAAAATTTGGTATACCGATAGGTCTGACCTCAGGAGGAACTATAAACTATACAAGATCTGGATCGGACGCCACGCCCCTTCTTACGCCAACTTTCTGTAAAACAATTATTATACCAAATTTACGTCCAAGCTTACAAAAAAGTTTAAACTAAGGAAAGAAATTTTACTTAAGTATGTATTTTAGTAATAAAGTACTTTATTTCCCTTATGGAGAACTGTTAAACCCGACATATCGTAAACTAATTCATATATACACAAAACATATTCATGTCGAATTTTATCCCGATATCTTTATTTATCAATGAATTAAGCTTGTTTAAATGATTTTAGGATGTGGACCTTATATGAGATCTAGTACCAATTATGGACTGATCCGGAAAAAATGTCATCTACATACAAAACATATTCACCTCTAGTTCTACCCTGATAGCTTTATTTATCAATGAATTATGCGCATTTAAGTGATTTTCGGATGTGGACCTTATATGGGAGCTATGACCGATTATGGACCGATCCGGAATAAATTTCGTCGAGTAATTCATATATACACAAAACACATTCATGTCGAATTTTATCCAGATAGCTTTATTTATCTATGAATTAAGCTCGTTTAAGTGATTATCGGATGTGGACCTTATATAGGAGCTATGACCAATTATGGACCGACCCGGAGAAAAATTCCGTAGATATTTATGTATACACAAAACATACTCATGTAGAATTTTATCCCGATAGCTTTATTTAACAATGAAATATGTTCATTTAAGTGATTTTCGAAAGTGGACCTTATTTGGGAGCTATGACCAATTGTGGGCCGATGCAGATCTAAGTCGGTTGTATGATTTATGTTCATATTATGTCAATATGTGCAAAATTTGACAAAATTTGTCGAATTATCTTTGGTAGTTTCTGAGAAAACAACTCAAGAATTAGGAAAAAAAATTAATTTTTTTCGAGGTAGTCTGACATTTTTACTCATAACTTTTTAAGCTATGAACCGATTTTGCTGATTTTCAATACCAAGAGGATTTGGTTGATTTCATTTGCTTAGTTTTAACGTGAGCGTGTTTTAACCAGACAGACAGACGGACATAGCTAAATCGACGCAGAATTTCATAAGGACCCAGAATATATATACTTTGTTGGGTCTCATATGAATATTTTTTGGTGTTACACACGGAATGACAAACTTATATATACCCTCTATCACCACTGATGGTGGTGGAGGGTCTCAATTTTGAAGATAATTCAATGAAATTTGACACATCATCTTCTATGATACCGGAGACGAAGCCTATTGAAAATGATTAACATTGTTTCGTTATTTCACCTAGCCGCCTTACAACTGAACCCGACGAATGGGGCTTTTAAGTTCATAATTATGTTCAATATACTCGTATCTCGACAAAAAGCTGCAAAACCAAGTTCTATACTAGCCTCGATGACTCTCATGAATTTCATAATTATAGGGTCTCATTTGACCCCTATACAAAACCCCCTTCAAAATTTGACTTAAATGTACACAATTTTATTCAACAATAAACGGCTTAATATATCTAAGGCAAGGTACAATTCGGAAAACATTTCGCAGGGTACAATTCAACTAAATGCTCTATTATGAAAACTAAATCACATTTTGTTTTTGTAACAGGTGTAGGGTATTATATGGTCGGCCTCGATAGTTTCTTACTTGTTTTAAAATATCTTTATTTCTTAATTGGATATTTGCATTTAAGCGATATTCGGAAGTGGTCCTTATTTGAAAGCTGTGACTAATTATGGACCGATCCGGAAAACATTTCGCAGGGTGTTTCATATCTACTATAAACACATTCATGACTAATATTATACCAGTATCTTCATTCAGTTATGAAATATGCGCGTTTACGTGGTTATCGGAAATCTGCCTTATATGGGATCTATGCCCAATTATGGACCGATCCAAAATACATTTTGTAGAGTGATATATGTGTACACAATATATATTTATCTTGAATATTATTTCAATATCTTTATTTCTAAATTAGTCATGTGTATTTAAGTAATTTTCTGAAGTTGACCTTACATGGGAGCTGTGACCAATTATGGGCAGAGCCGGAAAAAATTTCGCAGGGTGTTTTATATCTACTTTAAATACATTGATGATTAATTTTATACCGATAATTTCATTCAGTTATGTAATATGTGCGATTAGGTGGTTATCAGAAATGGGCCTTATATGAGAGCTATGCCCAATTATGGACCAATCCGAAAAATATGTTGCAAAGTGATATATGTATACACCAAACATATTTATGTTGAACATTATTCTAATATCTTTATTTCTTAATTAGTTATTTGTATTTAAGTATTTTGCGAAAGTGGACCATATATGTGAGCTGTGACCAATAATCGACCTATAAGATCTACTTTGGTAATATGATTTCTGTTCGTATTATATACATATGTGCAAAATTTCGTGGTTATACCGATATTTTTGCCGAAGTTAAACGATAAGGGTGACAACGCCAAGTAAGGATGCGAGTAAGGGTGACAACGCCAAGCCAGATATTCCGAAGACGAACACGTCGGCGAAATCAACCTCGAAGGTAAGGGAATCTCAAAAGGAGCCCCGAAAAACGAGAAAGGAGAAGCTAGACGGAGGAAAAGGAAAAGAGCGCCATCTTACGCCAAAGTTGCCAGAAGTAGGCACCGGGACGATTTCTGCTATGCAGTTTACGATGCCGGTAATCCGACAGGCAAAATTCCAATAGACCAACAGAGTAAAATAGAAGACCTGGTCAACAATAAGATAGTGGACCATGCAATCGCTTCAAAGGGCAAACAACCAATAGAGAGCGAGAGCTGCGAGTTCAGCATGGGCGTGATGTTGATGAGGTTGGCATCTCACCAATGTGTTAACACCCTAAAGAACTTGGTGGAAAGTATCCCTCCTCCCTGGGACGGTGCTAGGCTGGGACTGGCAAAGAAGAGCGAGCTTCCGGTGCTCTTAAAGTCCACTGTCTACATAAAAGGATGGGGCATTAAACTGGCTAATGAACATATACTGGAAATTCTTGGTGGTCAAAATGCTGAGCTGGCCGTGGAAAAATGGGACGTCTTTTACAGGAAAGAAGAACCTGAGGGAACTTTATTTGCAATAGGTATCGACCAGAAATCTATGGCTAGTCTTGCCAAGAATAAAGGTAGAGCTTACTTCGCCTCTAAAGCTGTCATCTTCAAAATTGGGAAGGTGCCGATTGGAAGGGCTGTTACAACAAGCCTCGAAAAAGACACTAAAATACCTAAGACCACAGCATCAGTAGCAACTACTGATAACGTTAAGGAGTCAAATCCTAAAAGCGAGGAAGATACCACTAACTCGCCAAAAGAAGGTACAGCTGCCCTTTCCAAAATTGGGGAGGTGCCGATTGAAAGGGATGTCAAAACCGGCCCCGATAAGGACACTAAAACAACTAAGACGGTACCCAAAGCATCATTAGCAAGTAATGGTCAAATCCAAAAAGCGAGGAGGAAATCACTCACTCGCCAGAAAACAGAACAGCAGTGCTGTCCAAAATTGGGAAAGTGTCGATTAAAAAGACTGCTCATCCTATGCCTGATAAGGACACCGCAGTGTCATCAATGGTACCCACTGCATCAATAGCCACTTCAGGTTACCCGGAGGAGTCAAATCCAACGAGCGGGGATGTGATAACTAGCTCCCTGGAAGACAGTTTAAATGGACGACAATGATTGAGGTTATCCAAATAAACCTCCATCGGAGCGAGACGGCTACCAACGCTCTGATGGCTAAAATTAACACAGCACAGTGGGGCAGAAAGGAAATTTTTTGGAAATAAATCTGGCATTTCTAAACGGCATATGAAGATGAACCCTGCAGATGCCCCAAGGACGGCGTTGTGGCGGCTCAAAGTAGGGTACCTACGACGTGTAAAATTTTAAAAACTCGTGCCATTTTTTTGTAAATAATACAAAGATTTTTATATTTTGTGAAAGTGCTCGACGAGATCTTGAAAAAACATGCTTGGACATACTACTTATCTCTTATAATATCCGAGTTATAGGCATTTAAAAATTTAGTGATACAAAATTTACCATACCTTGGTCCGCCTTTTTTTGAATATCGGGCGTAATTTTGGACCAAATGGACTCAATTTCCAATAATATACAAAAAATTTCAGATCAATATCATTTACAGATCCAAAAATGTACGTTTTTTAATTTAAAAATTCAAAAAATTTTAGATTTTTGCCGTTTGACCTATTCATTTTTTTTTTTGCATTTTCTTATTTGAAATGACAAATTTAACAAGCGTTGAAAATTTCATTGAGTTTTGTTCATAAATAAAGATTTTGTCATATATTACATATTTGTTTAATTTCTAAAACTATGATTTATATCAAAATTTTAATAGGGTCGCAGATAGCTACAACAATTTAGTCCATATTTATCCCTTAATATCTTTTTTTAGTTAGATATGGAAATTCTCGATTCTTTACAAAAATTTTCAAGCCAATATCTCAATTACATTCAAAAATATATTCATTTAAACCTGTGTCCTTTAATTTCATCTTTTTCATATTTTAGTATTAAGTATGACAGAACATATTTAAATCTTATAATTACCTATTTTCTATTTGTTTGCTTATCCTTATAATTGAAAGGTCCTATTATGCTTAAATTTTCAGAAATTTATAACTATTTTTTACCTAAATTTTTCGACAGATCATTTCGTTCTGTTTCGTTTATGATCATGTAGGTAAAAATATACAGGTAATGATAATTTCGATTCATTCCCTAATAAGAAATATCAATGACTGAATTACAGGTTATAGTAATATAGTCCTAAATGTTAATAGGTAGACAATTTGTAATTTTTTACTTTGAAATACCTGTATCGGAAATGACAAGAATTGGTATATAAGTAAACTTCTTAGATTTTAAGTACCATATTTAATAAATCTACAATGAAGATTACATTAAAGTACGAAGAGTTGTGTTCCGTTTTATGGAGTGTATCTTCAAAAGGGCCAGAAAGAATTGAAGACATTTCAAATTATATAAAAACTACATATAGTAGAAAAGTAGACAAAACAGGCATATCAAAAATTGAAAACTTTTTAAAACTTTTTGATGTAAAAAGTAAGTCTGAGGATGGAAATCAAAAGAAATTTTGATTAAAATTTTGTAGTTGTACTACGGAAATCTCAACTTACAACACATCAACAGGAGCGCCTTGCAAGTCATACGAAGACTTATGTTCAAGGTAAAAAAAAAAGAGGGTCACACAAAAACTTTTTTCAATCTCAAATGAGGAAATTGCTGATACATTTAACGAAACGCTGAAAAAGGAAAACCAACCTATGGATGCCGTACATATTGCAACTATTCTTCCTAATGCATCACCAAAACGACTTAAGCGAATTGTGGAAAGTATACCAACTCCAACATCACAATCAAATTTTACTGAAGAGGAAGCAATAGCGCTTATGTTGGAACTGGGTCAGTCAGTCATTAAGGAAAGCTCTGCATGAAAAAGGACACAATATATTACCATCATACAAGGCGATCCAGGAAAAAAACAAACTATCCTACCATCACCTATTGCTGTTAATGATGTGGAAGCTTGTATTGATATATCATCTTTGCTCGAAAACACAGCATCAAGAATTGTGTCAGACTTTTCAGAAGACCAACTAAGGAAAATTCATAACTGTGATGTTGTCTTAATGTGTAAGTGGGGATGTGACGGTTTATCAGCACTTCCAGAATACAAACAAGCTTGTGGAAGTCGGACATTAGCAGACTACAAAAGTGTATTTATGTCATCATTAGTGCCATTACGAATTCGTTCATATTCCCTTAATCCATCATCGTCAAGCATCGGAAATTCATTTGAAGATATATGGATCAATACAACTCCGGGTTCAAAAAATTTTGTAGACCCATTGAATTTGAATATATAAAGGAGTCAAAGAAAACAACAAAAGATTTAGTGGAATATTTAAAAGATGAAATAAATGCACTGGAGCCCATTTGCATAAAAATAAAGGAATTCTCTATTAACGTATCATATCAGCTAAGCTTAACAATGATTGATGGAAAGGTCAGCAATGCCATAACAGAAACTTTTTCCTTCTGGAGATGCTCAATATGTAATGAGAAAAAAGTCGCAATTCTCAAATATAAACAAAAGCAGAAGTATTAATGAAGAAGAAGTCCTGTCTTTCGGAATTTCACCACTTCATGCCAGAATACGATTTTTGGATTATTTTTTACACATAGCATACGACCTCAAATATAGAAGTGTGCCAGAGAATCTTACTAAATCAACAAAAAATAATGAAGAATTGAAAGAACTGAGAGCTGCGGAAAAAAGCAGAATCCAAGAAGAATTTAAAGTTCAGATGGGATTAAACATCGACAAACCACTTCCAAGTTGCGGTAGTACAAATGACGGTAATACGGCGAGAAGGTTTTTTCGTGATTTTGAAATTACTTCAAAAATAACTGGAATCGACAAGGAGTTGCTTCGAAGAGTTAACACTATTTTAATGGCACTGAATAGTAAACATAAAATTAATGGAAATCGATTTGGGGAATATACATCTGAAATTTCTAAATTACTTGTATCTCTGTATCCATGGAGGGAACTAACACCAACAGTACACAAAGTATTGTGTCATGGTCAAATAATAATTGAATCGAATATTCTTCCACTTGGAGAGTTAACAGAAGAAGCCCAGGAAGCGAGGAATCGAGATTTTAAGCATGTTCAACTATTCAGCTCAAGAAAATGCTCCAGGCAATCACAGAATGAAGATATTTTTAATAGTTTACTTCTATCTTCTGATCCTGTTCTTTCAACTATGCGAAAAAGATGGATTTGTTATGAAACTCTATCATCTCAAAACAAGGAAGATTTAAAGGACTTATATTACCTTCTGGATATGTATACCGATATGACAGATTATTTTATAGAAAATAAGTAGTGTTAGGAATTAACTATATAAGTAGGTTGTAAGAATTAATTGTATTATGTTTAAGATAAACAGTTCAAATAAAAATAGCTATTATACTAACTGATGATATTGTATTAAATTGTGTTTTATGTTTCGGTGGGCGGGAAAGGTGGTTTTTGTGGGGTGATTTAGGTGTTGTTGTGCGTGGCTCATAATAAAATTATAATTTTTTTATTGTATATACAATTTTATAGTCTTTAATAAAATAATTAACTAAATAATTTTTAAAAATTGTCCAAATATTTTATTCAACACCAAATGTATGTTCTGTCATACTTAATACTAAAATATGAAAAAGATGAAATTAAAGGACACAGGTTTAAATGAACATATTTTTGAACGTAATTGAGATATTGGCTTGAAATTTTTTGTAAAGGATCGAGAATTTCCATATCTAACTAAAAAATGTTATTAAGGGATAAATATGGACTAAATTGTTGTAGCTATCTGCAACCCTATTAAAATTTTGGTATAAATCATAGTTTTAGAAATTAAACAAATATGTAATATATGACAAAATCTTTATTTATGAACAAAACTCAATGAAATTTTCAACGCTTGTTAAATTTGTCATTTCAAATAAGAAAATTGAAAAGGTCAAAGGGCATCCCGCAATTCCGAAAAATAGGAATGAAAATCCCAAAAATGGGATTTTTTACTTTTTTGCCCATAGGGTCCACATTTCTTTCAGGGCTGGGAAAATACTTTTGGAGTAAATAGAAAACATATTGAGGTTTCCAAAACTGCTTTCAGTTTTCTGATCCCAGCTTTGGGATTTTAGAACATGTCGCCCAAAATTGAAGTTTTGACAAAAAAATAGGTCACATTCGGAAGGACGCAGTGGCAACATTTTCAAATAATAGGACAAGTTTTTTACGCCAAAGCGTTCTGCATAAAGATACCTTTTAGAAAACTATAAAATTATTATATGTTCTTAAAGAAAATTTTATTTTATTAATAAAAGAGTTAAGACACATTTTTGGCAAAAAACGGCAAAAATCTAACATTTTTTGAATTTTTAAATAAAAAAACGTATATTTTTGGATCTGTAAAATTGAGTCCATTTGGTCCAAAATTACGCCCGATATTCAAAAAAAGGCGGACCAAGGTATGGTAAATTTTGTATCACTAAATTTTTAAATGCCTATAACTCGGATATTATATGAGATAAGTAGTATGTCCAAGCATGTTTTTTCAAGATGTCGTCGAGCGCTTTCACAAAATATAAAAATCTTTGTAAAAATCTTTGAAAAACAAAAAAATGGCACGAGTTTAAAAATTTTACATGTCGTAGGTACCCTACTTTGAGCCGCCACAGCGCCGTCCCTGGGGCATCTGCAGGATTCATCTTCAAAACTTAAACTCGAATACTCCTTGGCTACGCTCACGCCAAATTTTATCCCGATCGGATCAGCCGTTTAGAAATGCCAGATTTATTTCCAAAAATTTCCATTCTGCCCCACTGTGCACAGGTAAGATACATATAGCTTTAATCCAGGAACCTTGGACGATTCGCAACAAGGTTTCTGGATTAAATCACGTAAATTTCCAACTTTTCTACGCTGATACAGGGTCTCGACCGAGAACATGTATCTTATGTCACAAGAATTTATATTTTCTCCTCTCAACAGGATTATCCACATCGGATACAACGGTACTGAAGCAAGGTCGTGACAACATATACCTTGCATCTGTTTACCTGCCTTTCGATTCTCCGACACTACCACCAACGTCGGAGCTGATGAAACTGGTCGAAGAGGCACAAAGGCAAAATAAGAAAATTGTAATAGGTTGTGATGCCAACTCGCACCATGTAGCTTGGGGTAGTACAGACACCAATCGCAGGGGACAAGCCCTCATGGATTTCCTTAATACTAAAGACTTGATAACATTGAACTTGGTAATAAAGCTACCTTCGTCAATAGAATCAGAGTAGAAGTATTAGATATAACTATATGTTCAGAAGAGCTTATAAACGAATTTCAGGATTGGAGAGTTTCGGACGAGCACTCTTTTTCTAATCATCGGTACATAAGATTCAAAATACTAAGGCCACCACCAAAGCCGATAAGGTTTCCGAATAAGTCTAAAACTAATTGGACAATGTTCGGGACCTTACTAAAGAACCGTTTAGGTCAGGACACTTTTCAATGTCGAAATAAAGAGAATATAGATGCCAAAGTGGAAACGTTCACAAGTGCCCTGGTTGAATCGTTCGAGGACAGCTGCCCTCTGCGAGAGCGGAGATCTGCCCAGGAAAAACCCTGGGTAGCTGGGGAGATCCGAAACCTTGGGAAGAATCTTCGCAAACTATTTAACGGGGCACGGCGTAAAAAGACCGCAGTATACTGGGATGAGTATCGTAATAAACTTGGTGAATATAAGAAAATCGTTCGAAAAGTCAACCGAGACTCCTGGAAACTTTTCTGTGAACAGGTAGATACCGTAAATGACGTATCGAAGATAAAAAAATTCCTATCAAAAACTCATGTCCAACCGGAATCTATGATCGATGACACGGGCAGGAGGCTTGAGGATATGGAAGAGACAATGAAACTCCTAATGGATTCTCATTTCCCACCCGGTATATCGAATAACATAGATGAACCAATATTGGAGGAAGGGGAGGGTAACACGGAAATAGTTATTACAACTGACATGGTTAAAGGGGCAATCAAGTGCTTTGCTCCCTATAAAGCTGCAGGGCCGGATGGAATTTTCCCGGCACTTTTGCAGATGGAGGCGGGACTGGTTTCCGTACATCTGTCACAGATATTCACTGCATGCTTAAAATTGGCATATACCCCAGTTAAATGGCAGGATGCAAGGGTAATATTTATACCCAAACCAGGGAAACCTAGCTATGCGACACCTAAGTTCTATCGACCGATAAGTCTTACGTCCTTCCTACTTAAAACCTTGGAACGGATAGTCGATAGCATGGTTAAAAGCAGCATACCATACAAAGACCTTAAATATAAGCAGCATGCTTATGTAAAGGGACGATCGGTGGAAACCGCTTTAAACGAAGTTGTCCACTACATAGGTGAATCTTTCGATAGCAAACTGTATACACTCGCGGTATGCATTGACATCGAAGGCGCTTTCAACAACGTGCACACTGATACCCTTATCCAATCCCTAGACCAGTTTTATGTTGACCGGGTGCTCCGTAACTGGATCAACTACATGCTAAGGAACAGATGGATAAGCTGCGAGATGTACGATATAACTATCAGGAAAAAGGTATTTCGCGGTATACCACATGGTGGCATTTTGTCACCTTTAATCTGGGTTACCACGATTAATAGCCTCCTAAGGACCCTAACCGAGAAAGAATTTAGACCTGTCTGCTATGCAGACGATGTCGTAATACTTTTAAAGGGAAAGGATCCAAATTACTTGTGTAGAAGAGCTGAGGAGGCTCTGAATACGGCCTTGAGCTGGGCTCAACCGAGAGGCCTCAATGTTAACCCGGCGAAGACGGAAATCTGTTTCCGTCAAGAAAGACAAAAATTTCTACATATACTGAACCTTGCTTCCTGGGCAAGAAGATACCGGTGACAGACAAAGTTAAGTACTTAGGTGTAATACTTGACCGGAAATTAAAATGGAGACACCACATAGAGGATAGGATCAACAAGGCACATCGGTGCTGGGCGATATGTAGGAGAATCATAGGCATGAAATGGGGTCTTAGTCCTATGACAAATTGGCTTTATAAAAGTGTAATTAGACCAATTCTAGCTTATGCTTCAATAATCTGGTGGACTGCTTTGGACAAAAAGTGCAATATCAAACTACTACAGGGAGTTCAGCATACATGTTGCTTGGGTATAAGTGGTGCCATGTGTACTACTTCAACCAAGGCTCTGGAAACGTTGCTAGATATTCCACCCATTGAAACATATATAAGATATGAGGCGGCGCTTACAGCCGAACGGCTCTTTACTTTAGGCGAACTGGCCAAAAACGGTTATAGGACACGTCATCAATGTATACTGGACACATTGGAAGGTTATACACATTCATCGGACGTACCTGATCGCATACCAGACACAGAATATGTCGGATACTTTGAAACGCTAATCCCAGATAGAATGTCTTGGTCAATCGGAACATTAGAGCAAATACCAGTAGGAATCCGTTGCTACATGGATGGCTCTAAATTAGGGGACAAAGTGGGCCTGGGGTTCTATATTGAAGACCCAGAAACAGAAATATACCACCGTTTACCTAATCATAACATAAGCTTCCAGGCAGAAGTACGAGCAATAACGGAATGTGTAAATTGGATTAGAATAAATATGGCGCCCACAGGGCTTAATATATTTACCGACAGCCAGAAGGCAATTAGTGCGATATCAAGTGATAGAATTAAATCTAAGACCGTATTGGATTGTAAGAAAGCTTTAACTGAATACTCTCCCAGAGGTAAGGTTCACATCATATGGGTACCAGGCCACTCGGGAGTAGTCGGCAACGAAAGGGCGAATGTAATAGCTTTAAAGGGAAGGGAGCTCGATGTAGTTAACCTGACAAACGCAAAACCATTCGACGCAACAAAAGCTGAACTAAAAATATGGATGAGAGAATCCCATAAGGCCTCTTGGAATAATGAAACGGTGGGTAGAACCACAAAGATTCTATGGGGTGACCCTGATGAGAACAAGACGAGAAATCTCCTCAAAATGAGCAAGTCTGAGGTTAGTATGATGGTACGTATTCTGAGTGGACACACAGGATTACGAGCACATCTATACGAAATTGGACGTGCGGATTCAGACGAAAGTAGAGCATGTGGAGAGGATAGTGAAACTCTGGAGCACTTTCTTTGCCATTGTCAGGCATTCGTCGAAGTTAGATCCAAGTATCTTGGAAGTGATGTTATTCCGGAAATAACATTCTTAACCAACACCGATTGGAGGATTCTTAGGAATTACGTCCAGGAAACTGAGTTTCTGAACATGGAAAAATAATACATTCAGTGACCAATTTTTTTTTCTTGAATTGGAGCGCACAACAGGCCCGATAGTGGCCTAGGTGTATTTCTTCGGATTTGATGTAGTATACATCCTCCTATCAACCTAACCTACCTAACCTAACCTAAACGATAAATCTATTTCCGAGAATATGTACCTTTGTATGGGGGCTATGAGAAATTTTGAATCGATTGTTTTGAGTTTGAAAATTTTTGATCCCTGGGTAAAGAAAATAAGGTTTGACAAAATTCATTACATTATCTTTAGTAGTTTCTGAGAAAACTACTCAAGAGGTAGTCTGAAATTGTTACTCATAACTTTTTACGTTGGGGACCGATTTGGCTGATTTTTAATACCAAACTGCTTAGGTCAATTGTGAATATTTTCAGTGAATTTGGCTGAATTACTTTGCTTAGTTTTAACGTGAGATTGTTTGAGGCAGACAGACGGACACAGCTAAATCGACTCAGAATTTCATAAGGATCCAGAATATACATATATACTATGTTGGGTTTCAGATGAATATTTCTTGCTATTACACACGGAATGACAAACTCATATATACCCTCTATCACCACTGATGGTGGTAGAGGGTATAAAAATTCAGGAAAATGCTGGTAACGCTATGACTGAATAGACGCGTGTGTTTCTTAGCTGTCATATATTTTCATTTTTCACAAATTAAAAAGATTCAGTTTTATAATTAAAACTGATAAATATAAAAACTTTGAATTTAATTTAAATTAAATAACTTTTGCTGTGTCATATATTATATTGACTAATATCGTGTTGCTGTTGTTTGGTGCTGTTGTTGTTTGCGGTTTTTTATTCTGTTTGTTAAGACATACTAAACAGCACTTGATTGTTGCCTGAATTATTAAGTATGCATGTTTCCAAAACGTATAAATGTGGAAGCTGCAAGGATACTATACTAAAAACTCAAGGCAGTATCATGTGCAATAGTTGCAAGTTATGGCTTCATCTTAATTGTGCCAATGTCTCCAAAGAGCATCTGGTCCTCTTTAAAGACAAACAGTCCTCTTTCTCTTTTACTTGTCCTACTTGCCTTTATGCTAACGATGATGATGGTTCTTTACGTGATGAAGTTCGTGCCTTAAAGACAACTTTGGAAGATTTTATTAAAACTAGTCAGAATTTATTCTGTCACAATTTAAAGATGAGATGCTAGCTTCCAATAGGCAACTCAAGGATGACATTCTCACGTGCAGTAAATTAATCAGGAATGTTGATTCTTCTCCCACGTCCAGAATTAAATCGTTGGAGATGGAAAATCATGTTCTTCATCGTCGTTTATATCGTGGGGACATTGTTTTGAGTGGGATGCCTGCCGGTTGGATAACCTTACATCTTGCATCATTTCTCTGTTTGGCATTGACATTACGGATCGGGATATTAACCAGACTTGCTACATGAGTAACCAGAAGTTGATCCTGGTTAAGTTTAACTGTGTATCCATTCGAGATAGGCTGATGAAGGATTACTTCAAAACGAGAACACTGAAAGTGAGTGACGTCATTGGTGGCGAAATTAGCAGTCGAGTTTTCCTTAATGACCACTACTCTCCTGCTGCTTCTGTTTTGAGTGCTGTATGTCGCTAGAAATCTATTTCGAAGTTTACCATGCTAAATACTGATAAGGTTCAAGTGAAGTTGACCTTGATTGATGGCCGTGAAGTCGTTTATGATATGGAGAAATGTTCTGAGCTATTAAGCAGCAGTATTAGTTGATTTTCTTTATCTTTATTACTTTTGCTTTTAAATTGCTTTAACAGTTGCCACTTACTATGAATTTGTAAAACTTTTTAATGCTTACTATTATTTGAGTCTTTTATTCATAACATCATTTAGTTTTTTGTTCACTTCACTTGAATTTAGGAATTAAAACTTTTGAATATTTTACCTTATTTATATATTTGCTTTTTTCATTTTTGAAATGTTTCTTTTTCTTTTATTGTAAGCTCTTTGCATTGACGGCTGAGTTAATTAAATGAATAATATTGTTATTGATGTATTTATTTATTATTTTAGCGATTCACTTTTGGTTCCCCATGCTTTTAAGTTGCAATGATGGAGGATAATGTTAACATTGGACCTATTGTAAGTGGTAATTCGTCTTTCAATGCTTTCTTTCCAACTCATTCTAATCTATTGAATGTCATATTAACTGCCAGAGTATAAGACCGAGTGCCAACTCAGCTATATTTGATGAGCTCAATAATATTGTAGGTGGTAATTTTGATCTAATGGCTATGTCTGAGACATGGTTGAAGCCCAATGTTTCTAACTCCTCGCTTAAGATACCCTGCTATTCTTTAGTCAGAAATGATAGACTTAGTGCGCGTGGTGGGGGCGTAGGATTTTATATATCTGATTCCTTACGGTATAAGGTGGTTGAAGATTTGCATTATGATTTTCTTATGAGACTCTCGAACGTGGTTATTGTTGGTGACTTCAATTTTAATTTATTTAACACCGTTAAAGATAATCTAGTTAGATCGCTTTCCATGAGGTTAAAACTCTCTGTTTTTCACAATTCAAGACCTACACACTTTGACATTGCACATTCTTCAACATCTTTATTAGATTTTTGGTTGGTAAGTGATAGTTCCAATATTTGCTTTTCGAACCAGGTACAATGCCCCTCGCATCATGCGCTAATTTTTGCACACTTTTTGGTTAAGGTAGAAAACTCCTTAAGCTTCTTTGAGTATAGGAATTATAATGAAATTGACTGGAACGGTGTATCTTCATTTTTAACGAATCTTGACCAGGTCCCTTTCTTTAGCTCTATGTGTACTGATTTCCAGTCTTACTTTTTGTGCTCAATGATTGAATCCCTTTTTAGTATTGTACCGATTGTTAAGAGGAAAGTTCCGAGTAAGATCGACTGTTGGATGAAGTCTAATCATGTACTGCTGGCCATATCTCTCAGGGATTTAGCATATTCTGTTTTCAGAAATTATCGTCTGATGATAATTGGAAAGTTTATTGTCGATATAGGAATAGGGCTAAGAATGTGATTCGTAGAGAAAGAAGGAAATATTTTGCAAAAGCTTTTTCTGGTTTGGACTCTTCTGCTATGTGGAGAATTCTTAAAGGACGTGGATTTACTGACTACGTCTAATTTCAATGTTGATGAGGTAAATGAGTATTTTGCTAATATTGGTATCCCTGAGAGTACTAATCCTTTTGATTTTGATAATTTTGATGGGTCCTTTTCTTTTAGTAATGTGTCGGAAGAAAAACTGTGGCTTGCTTTGTGTAGGGTTAAATCCAGTTCTGTGGGTACTGATGGTATTCACATTAAATTTCTTCAAGTAATTTTCCTTATATTTCTAACTTTCTTGTATTTCATGTCAACTCCATACTGACAACTTCGTCTTTCCCTCTGTATGGAAGGTGGCACGTATTGTACCTATTCCGAAGACTGGGTCTGTTCACGATATTGATGATTTAAGGCCTATTTCGATCCTTCCTGCGATTTCTAAAGCAGTGGAGCATATTATTAAAGATCAAATTCTTTCATTCGTTCATAGCAGTATTGTACCTTCACAGTATGCATTCCGCCCTGGTCACAGCACTACGTCTTAGCTTTTAAATTTAACGGACATGGTTCGTGACAATCTCAATGAATGCAGATTGACTTCTCTGGTTTCTCTTGACTTGACGAAAGCATTTAATTCAATTAATTACTCTGTTATTATTCATAAACTGAGTGAGTTTTTTGGTTTCTCGAGATCAGCTTGTAAGTTAGTATACTCGTACCTTTCTGGTAGGCAACAGTTTGTTGACATTGATGGGAAATATTCCCGGCTTTTACCACTTTTTTCTGGGGTACCACAAGGCTCTGTCTTGGGTCCCCTTCTTTTTATATTATATGTCAATGATCTTCCGGAGTATATTGATAGCGGCGTTTGTAGATCTTTTCTATTTGCGGATGATGTCTTTCTCATTTTTACTGCTAATCGAGACAATAGTGATGTACTTAAGTATAACATTAATTATAGTCTGGCACTTTTTTCTCAATGGTCCTCTAGTAATTCTTTAGTTGTTAATTCTGGGAAGACTAAAGCTATGCTTTTTGGTCTTTCAGGTTTGAATATTTTTCTTGATGGTTCCAGAATTGCTGTTGTTGACAGGCTTAGGTCTTCATATTGATGATCGGCTTACTTTTGAGGGACATGTTGACCGCGTTTGCTCCAGGGTATTTGGGATATTTCGAAGAATTTTCTCCAATAACATATATTTACCATTTTATGTTAGACATAAACTTGCTTATGTATTATTGATGCTCCATATTACATATGGATTAGAGGTTGTGTCAGGAACTTTGTCATACATTACTGGTAGACTTCATCGTGTCATGAATGCTATAGTTCGCTATGTCTATAGTCTTCGGCGTAGGATGCCAGTTTCTTCCTATGTGTGTGATATCCTTGGATGTGGCTTTCGTTCATTTATGTCATATCGTAGTGTGCTACACTTTTACAGGGCTATGAATATTGGCCTTCCTTCTCAACTTTGTGCCAGATTCTCTTTTTCCCATTCTACTAGGAATACTCAAATTATTATCCCCCGAATCAGGTGCAGTTGTTTTGAACCGTCTTTTGTTGTTCGAGTGGCCCGGTGTTGGATTTACACTCGAATAATTCTTTTCGGCTTAAACTTCTAGCGCACTTTTCTGTTGATAGTTAATGGCTTTGTTATGATTGTCCTGTCGAGTACCTTATTTATCTTGAGTACTTTTTATTTCTTTTTGATTTTCTTGGTTAGTGCTTAATCTTAACCAAAACTGAAACTATTAAAAGTACTTTACATTATCTGATTTTGTATTAATACATAGTATTATTTATAAATGTATTGTAATCTGAAAATCTACACAATTTATTTATAATTTTCTTTTGATTTCAATTTGCAGTTTAATGTTCTTCTATTTATACCCTACACCACTTTAGTGGGGAGGGTATATTGGATTTGTGCTGATGTTTGTAACGCACAATAATATTGGTCCTATACCCACCTTAAAGTATACCAATCGGCTTAGAATCATTTTCTGAGTCGATTTAGATATGTCCGTCCGTCTGTCCGTACATGTAAACCTTGTAAACAAACTACAGGTCGCAATTTTGAAGATAATCCAATGAAATTTGGCACATGATCTTCTATTGTTTCAGGGACGAAGCCTATTGAAAATGGTTAATATCGTTCCATTATTTCACCTAGCCCCATACAACTGAACCCCTGAATAGGGCTTGTAAAACTTGTAATCAAACTACAGGTCGCAATTGTAAGATAATTCAATGAAATTTGGCAGATGATCTTCTATGGTACCGGAGACGAAGCCTACTGAAAATGGTTAATATCGGTCCATTTTCTCACCTAGCCCCCATACAACTGTACCCCCGAATAGGGCTTGTAAACCTTTTAATCAAACTACAGGTCGCAATTTTCAAGATAATTCAATGAAATTTGGCAGATGATCTTCTATTGTACCGGAGACAAAACCTACTGAAAATGGTTAACATCGGTCCATTATTTCACCTAGACCCCATACAACTGAACCCGACAAATAGGGATTTTAAATTTATAATTATGTTTAATATACTCGCATCTCGACAGAATGCTGCAAAATCAAGTTCTGTACTAGCCTTGATAACTCTCATGAATTTTGTTAATCATAGGGTCTCATTTGACCATAGCCCCTATACAAATCCCCCTTCAAAATTTGACTTAAATGTCCACAATTTTATTCAACAATAAATGGCTTAAGTATAATTCAAGGCAAGGTGCAATTCAACTTAAGTGCTTTAGGTATTATGAAAACAAAATCACATTTCATTTTTGTAACAGGTGTAGGTTATTATATGGTCGGCCTCGCCCGACTATAATTTCTTACTTGTTTTTACCATAATTTTCTTCAAAAAACATTTGAAATCAAATATATAATGTATAATACATCTTTACAACAGAATTTATTTTGTATTAAAGACAAAGGAACTCTGATATTAATACAAAGTACATATTGTAATGCAAATTTATATGATACTTAAAAGCTTTTTTTAAAAGCCACCTTTTAAATAAACTTGTTTCTTCTTTTTTTTAACACTCATTTCTTTATCTGTTATATTTTTTATACCCTCCACCACCATCAGTTGTGATAGAGGGTATATATAAGTTTGTCATTCCGTGTGTAACACCAAAAAATATTCATCTGAGACCCAACAAAGTATATATATTCTGGGTCCTTATGAAATTCTGAGTCGATTTAGCTATGTCCGTCTGTCTGTCTGGTTAAAACACGCTCACGTTAAAACTAAGCAAATGAAATCAACCAAATCCTCTTGGTATTGAAAATCAGCAAAATCGGTTCATAGCTTAAAAAGTTATGAGTAAAAATGTCAGACTACCTCGAAAAAAATTAATTTTTTTCCTAATTCTTGAGTTGTTTTCTCAGAAACTACCAAAGATAATTCGACAAATTTTGTCAAATTTTGCACATATTGACATAATATGAACATAAATCATACAACCGACTTAGATCTGTATCGGCCCACAATTGGTCATAGCTCCCAAATAAGGTCCACTTTCGAAAATCACTTAAATGAACATATTTCATTGTTAAATAAAGCTATCGGGATAAAATTCTACATGAGTATGTTTTGTGTATACATAAATATCTACGGAATTTTTCTCCGGGTCGGTCCATAATTGGTCATAGCTCCTATATAAGGTCCACATCTGATAATCACTTAAACGAGCTTAATTCATAGATAAATAAAGCTATCTGGATAAAATTCGACATGAATGTGTTTTGTGTATATATGAATTACTCGACGAAATTTATTCCGGATCGGTCCATAATCGGTCATAGCTCCTATATAAGTCCACATCCGAAAATCATTGATAAATAAAGCTATCAGGGTAGAACTAGAGGTGAATATGTTTTGTATATAGATGAAATTTTTTCCGGATCAGTCCATAATTGGTACTAGATCCCATATAAGGTCCACATCCTAAAATCATTTAAACAAGCTTAATTCATTGATAAATAAAGATATCGGGATAAAATTCGACATGAATATGTTTTGTGTATATATGAATTAGTTTACGATATGTCGGGTTTAACAGTTCTCCATAAGGGAAATAAAGTACTTTATTACTAAAATACATACTTAAGTAAAATTTCTTTCCTTAGTTTAAACTTTTCTGTAAGCTTGAACGTAAATTTGGTATAATAATTGTTTTACAGAAAGTTGGCGTAAGAAGGGGCGTGGCGTCCGATCCAGATCTTGTATAGTTTATAGTTCCTCCTGAGGTCAGACCTATCGGTATACCAACTTTTATGTAAAACGGTTCAGTAGTTTTCTGTAAGTCTCGAATGAAATTTTTGTATAACAATTATATAGAAAAATGTAAGCATAAGAGGAATCATAACGTCCAATCATGATTTTATATAGCCTATTGTTCCACTTAGAATAGAACTATTAGGTTCTAAATTTCATGTAAATCGGTTCAGTAGTTTGGCCGTGAAAGCGTAACAAACAAAGAGTCTCTTTCATGTAATTATAGGATAGGATATAGGTAAGGATAGTTTTATAAAAAGTGTACGTAGAAAGGGGCGTGGCATCAGATCAAGATCTTATATATATCCTATAGTCCTTTTCGATCTTATACCAATCGGTATGCAAAATTTCATGTAAATCGGTTTAGTAGTTTTTGCATATTGTGATTGCAAAATTGGTGTAATAATAGTTTTACAAAAAGTGGGCATAAAAAAGGGCGTGTCATCCGATTATGATCTTATATAGCCCATTGCTCCTTTTGGGGTTAGACCTATTAGCGGTCCAAATTTTATGTAAATCGGTTCAGTAGTTTTGCCATGAAAGCGTAACAAACAAACACGCAAACAAACAGTCTGTTTTATATATTTATATATAGGATATTATACGTCTTGAAGATGTAATGTGTCGTACTGTTCATTTCAAAACATTCAATATAACAGATTTCATGAAAATAGAAAAATAGATAAAAGTGAGCATGAGTTTTATAAAAAGTGGGCGTAGAAGGGGGCTTGGCATGAGAAAACTTACATATTTCTTCAAATATTTAATCAATTAAAAAAATATTAATATAAAATAGCTGGTGGAGGGTATTTAAGATTCGGCTCAGCCGAATATAACACTCTAACTTGTTTTTGTATAATAAATTTGAAGTTTTGTTATTTTTGTAGGTGTGGCAGTATGACTCTTTTGGGAGGACATATGTACGAATTAGTGTTTTGAAAACTGACATGGCTAATCATTCAATTGCAGGGACGGTATTAGTACACTGTACTAAAACTATTAAATTAATCATAAACATTTAATCAAATAACGATTACCCTTTCCTAGCATCTACATATATTGAGTAATGCACTTTTAATTTGATGACTTATTACCACTTATGGGACGTAAATTTATTTTGCTCTTATAATTTTGTTATTTATATTGGCTGGGGAGCCATTTGTTTCACTTCTATAGTAATTATTACATTTGCATATTATTTTATTTTTAAGATTTTAATTTTTTATTTTTGTATTTTGTAATATAGTTTAATTGGCCTATGAAGGCTTTTATATTACTTTGTTTGGATTAATAAATAAATTAATTCACCCAAAACATTCCCTATTAACCGGTCCAGTTTGGTATTGAAAAACAGTAAAACCGGTTCACGACGTAAAAAGTTATGATTAAAAATTTCAGGTCACCTCGAAGAAAATAACGTTTTTTTCCGAATTCTTAAGTAGTTTTCTCAGAAACTGCCAAAGATATTTCGATGAATTTTGTCACACATTATTTTTTTTTTTTGCCATACTCATAATAAAACTCAAAACAATTGATCCAATATTTCCCATAGCCCCATACAAAGGTGTATATTCCCGGATATAAGTTTATCGTTAATAACTCCCTCAAATATATCGGTATCAACACAAAATTTTGTACATACAAATATAATATAAATGGAAATCACACTACTAACGTAGATCTCAGTCGGTACACAATTGGTCATAGCTCCCATGTTAGATCCACTTCCAAAAATCACCTAAACGCACATATTTCATTGACAAATAAAGCTTTTGTGATAAAATTCGAACTGAATATGTTTTGTGTACATACAAATCATTCTACCAAATTTCTTTTCGGATCGGTCCATTATTTGTCATAGCTCCCATATAAGGCCCACTTGCGGAAATCACTTAAACGCACATATTTAATTGTCAAATAAAGCTATCTTGATAAAATTCGACACAAATATGTTTCGTCTATATATGAATCACTCTACGAAATTTTTTTCGGATAAGACCATAATTGGTCATAGCTTCCATATAAGGTCCACTTCCGAAAATCATTTAAACGCATATGTTTCATTGATAAATAAAGCTATTGGTATAAAATTCAACTTGAATATGTTTTGTATACGTATAAATCATTCTAACAATTTTTCCCGGGATCGGTCCATTATTATACCCTACACCACTTTAGTGGGGAGGGTATATTGGGTTTGTGCTGATGTTTGTAACGCACAGTAATATTGGTCCTATACCTTAAAGTATACCAATCGGCTCAGAATCATTTTCTGAGTCGATTTAGCTATGTCCGTCCGTCTGTCCGTCCGTCCATGTAAACTTTGTAATCAAACTACAGGTCGCAATTTTGAAGATAATTCAATGAAATTTGGCACATGATCTTCTATGGTATCGTAGACGAAGCCTATTGAAAATGTTTAAGATCGGTACATTATTTCACCTAGCCCCCATACAACTGAACCCCCCAATAGGGCTTGTAATCCTTGTAATCAAACTACAGGTCGCAATTTTGCAGATACTTCAATGAAACTTGGCACATGATCTTTTATGGTATCGAATACGGAGCCTATTGAAAATGGTTAACATCGGTCTATTATTTCACCTAGCCCCCATACAACTGAACCCCCGAATAGGGCTTTTAAAACTTGCAATCAAACTACAGGTCGCAATTTTGGATATACTTCAATGAAATTTGGCACATGATCTTTTATGATACCGTAGATGAAGCCTGTTGAAAATGGTTTACATCGGTCCATTATTTCACCTAGCCCCCATACAACTGAACCCGCCGAATAGGGCTTTTAAGTTCATAATTATGTTTAATATACTCATATCTCCACCAAAAGCTGCAATAACCAAGTTGTATACAAGACTTGATGACCCCCACGAATTCCATAATAATAGGTTCTCATATGACCCTAGCCCCTGCGCGTACCCGGCATTGCCGGGTTTCTTCTTTTATTTTTCCCATGTGCATTTGATTTAAAGAACAGTTCAGTTTAAATTCGGTCACACTGTACTTTGAATTGTAGTGCCCCTGGTGTATAGAGACAAAAGGTTTCGGGGCATTTTATTAACTACAAAAATACGTACCATTAACCGTACAAAATTTCAAGCGATTTTCTTTCTATTTGAAAAAGAACAGGCAATTGAAGAAATTCTGAAACGATTATGAAATATTCTGCACAAAATTATGAAAAGTTTAGAAGATTTCAAATTCCTTTAAAAATAACAAAATTAAGTTTTTTTCTGTTCTAAAAAATATGAAGAATCCTTGAATCTTGACAGAGAAAACAAAACAACTTTTAATTTGACAAACAATTTTGAGTAGTTCATTAAAGCGCAAAACCACCGCTTTTGTCTCATCATTGTTTCTCAAAAATACATCCATTTATACAAAAGTATGTTTAACAAGTTAGAGTGCTATATTCGGCTATGCCGAATCTTAAATACCCTCCACCAGCAAGATACTTTTTATTAAAACTCATTTAAATATCTAATTTTCAGACATTAACATTTATGCATATGTCAAACTAATTTTAATAAGGTCAAGAAAAATGTATATTAATTCCGTAGAATGATTTATATATACAAAATACACATTTATGTCGAATTTTATCCCGATAACTTTGATTGTCAATGTGCATTTGAGTAATTTTCGGAAATGGTCCTTATATGGGAATTGTGACTAATTATCGACCGATAAGGAAAACATTTCATATAATGATTTATATGCCAAAAAAAAATTCAATTCGAATTTTACTATAATAGATTTACTAATTAATGAAATATGTGTGTTTAGGTGATTTTCGGAAGTGCTTTATATGTATACGAGCTATGACCTTACACAAAACATATTTTTGTCGAATTTTATTAAGATATCTTTATTTGATAATGAAATATGTGCGGACCTTATATAGCAGCTATTACCATATATGGACCAATCCGGAAAATTTTGGAAGAGTGATTCATATAAAGATAAAACATATTTGTGCTGAATTTTATATAGATAACTTTATTTAACAATTAAATATGTGCGTTTAAGTGATTTTCGGAAGTGGGACTTATATGGGAGCTATGACCAATAATGGACCAATCCGGAAAAAAAGTGGTAGAATGATTTATATGCACACAAAATATAATCAAGTCGAATTTTATCCTTATAGTTTTAGAATTTAATGAAATATATGCGTTTAAGTGATTTTCGGAAGTGGACTTTATATGGGAGTTATGACCAGTTATGGGCCTATCCGGAAAAAAATTCGTAGAGTGACAAAAACGTATTTGTGTCGAATTTTATCAAGATAGCTTTATTTGACAATGTGCTTTTAAGTGATTTTCGGAAGTGGGCTTTATATGGGAACTATGACCAATAATGGACCGATCCGTAAAAAATTTGGTAGATTGATTTGTATGTACGCAATACATATTTAACTCCAATTTTATTACAATAGCTATATTCATCAATGAAATATGTAAGTTT